>NC_044019.1:15236182-15281182 GCF_900496995.4 Aquila chrysaetos chrysaetos
TTTGGTTTTTTACTTTCTAATTATCTGGGCACACCTTCATTTGACGGGGCCTTTGGTTTGTGTGCTGGTTTATGTTTTTCTTTGTATTGCGATAGTTGTGCTTCGTGATGTTCTTTGACACATTTAAAAATACTAACATGGAACTTTGAGCACTTGGGAAATGTGGAGCAATTCAGAGTCTGGGCACTCTTCACCTTCAGCCTTACAGTTGATTTTGCTATGCATGTTTCCTTCTCCTTGTTAGAGATCAGATGCTGTATGCCATAATCTTCCACAAAAACAGGATAGTTGAGGGTCCTCAGTTATTGCAAATTATTTCTTCCTAAGAATTTTGTGGTACTTTGCAGAACTGAAACCAAAAGACAGGGAGAGTTTGTAGTTTCCTTTACAATTGATGCAGTTTCAGACTGCTGTATGCAGAGATTGCACACTGCTTGATCTCTCCAAGCTGAATGATGAAGCGGTGTAAGTTTTACCTGTGACCGTTACTTTTTAATGTTCTCTGATTCTTTTCAGTGCCTAGTCCAAATACCTTAATGAATTCCTTAAAGGTACAAAACCTGTATTGGGAAACTGGTTAATATTAAACAATGATTTTTTTGTTTTACTAAATAACAATGAAAATACTTTATATTGTTAAGTATGTCATACTAAGAATAAGACTATGAATAACAATGTCTTAGATTTTTTTTTTTTTTTAAGGCAGTTAAAATTGGTAGAGATTTAATCTGTGGACCTTGTGAAAGAATAGGAGGTTCAAAGTCTCAATAAATTGAACTTTAAATTGTTTGCACTTCTTAATGGCAACTGATTAGCTTAATTAGTAGAGGAGATAATGTTTTGGTTTACTTTATTTGAATTCTTAGACTGCTACAATTATTTATCTTTTGTCTTCGTATTTTCATATTGAAGTAAATTCACATGAAGAAAAAAGGGCCCCATCTACTCCCTCCCATGAAAACTTGCAGAGCCCAGGCAGTGGAGGGCTTGTGGGGAGAAAGAGCGAAGTTGCCACATTGTCGTTCTTGGCCATATTGCCAATCAAACAGGGGTATTTCTGAAATATTTCCTGGGTAGTTTCAGCTAGGCATAGTATCCCCTGTAATCTTTTTCTGAACACTATGCTGCTTCAGACTACCCTGTCCTTTATCCCAGTAGTAGCTGCAGCTCACTGGTAAACGAGGGGGTTCCTGCAGGGGTCTGTAAACACATTTTAGGGTTCCCATTGTGCACATCTGTAAGGATCATATTGTGTAAGCCTTAGTTCAAAACAAAGAAATATTGTGCAAAATGCTGCCTTGTAAAAGCCTGCTTGTAAGGACTCTAACAAAAATCAGAATTTCTCAAAGTTGCAGAAGGTGGGGCATTTTGTCTGGTTTTATCTGATTAAAATGCTTGTGACTTTAAAATTGTTGTGGGTCTTTGCTACCTTCCTTTCTTCCTCTGTTCCCACTGTCCCGTCCCAATCTATCCTCCTAAATTTGCTGCTTAGCCCCTTGAAAACAAAGCCACAATTAGGCATATCAGCTAGAGCGTATCAATATTCTAATACAGTGGAAAAGAAGGTGCTGTGTTTTATGCTACAGCGTAATGCACAAGAGCAAGCATCAATGGCCAAAACCTGTGAGCAGGTCGTAGCTGGAAAGCCCAGCCTCAGGTGCTGCACCTGAGCTCCCAGGGATGCAACGCCTGAGACAAGATGCAGGAGGTGTTCCCGGTTATGTGGAGCCCGCATCTTTTCCTTAAGCTCTTCCCCAAGGCTAACGACATCTTTAAGCAGTCCTTGTGCCTGCTTTATCCGCAAGGGTTAGGATTACATCTGGCTCTGGCGCAATTGTGCAGGGTGGAAAAAAGCTGCTTGTCCCTTACTGCCATTCTTGAATATTCCTTCAGAGAAAAAACGATGTCAGTCTGATTCTCAGCTTTGCATATTTTGCTTTTCTCTCTTCTTTTGTAACTCCTCCAGCATCGGTGAAACTTTAAAACGTATGCGAAGGTGATGTGCATATACATCGATAAATGTGCAAGAACTTTCTGTATGCATTAGTAGTGACTGGAATATTGATACAGAAAAGGTAATCCATGATATCACTCAACAATGCAAGTTTTTCAGGAAGAATTTAAGTTTAGCTTCATTTCTGTGAACCACATGAAAATATTTTTTCAAGTATATATCCTACCTAGGACACTGCTTTATAGTTTATAGGATGCCCAGAGCTACTGTAGATGTAAAACACTATTTCTGGTTATAAGATCTCTGCATCGCCAAAATGCAAATTTCACTCCTGAATATGTAGGCCACTTGCGGAATAACCTAAAGAAATATATGGTGAAAATGTTAGTTCTCATGTATTCAGATTACCCCCTCCAAAGGTCTTCCTCAGGTTTTTAATATCCTGAAAGTCCCAGTTCTGAGGCAGTCTGCAGTTCAAACTTCATTTTCGGTTCTTAAGAGTGAAGTCATTTAAATAAACAAATAAAAGTGGCACGTCATGCATAGCTTGTGCCAAAGTACGCCATGTGCCAGTTAGAATTAATTTTTATGAATCCTCACATATAAGAGTTTATAATAACAACAATACAGATACATATGCTTGTCCCTAGCATCTCTGATGACACTTGCAGTATTTTAAATGTGCACAAGTAACGTCCCAGCACGGTTCTGACCTGTGTTTATTTTTAGTATTTCATGAATCAACTTCTTTAGCTGTTTTTCTTTCTCACTTAATGAAAGGCTTATAAATCTTATTGCTAAATAACACTAGGATATTTGATAGTAAAAATAAAATCCCTCCTCCTTTTCTTTGTGAATAGCCGGATGGATGTGTTTACCCTTTAGAGAAATTTAGATTTGATATTTTTGTTATGTTTTGTTTTCTTTCTGGTAATTATGTTGGCACTTTGCTGATCCCTAGTTGTGCATTATTACAATGGAAGGTGACAATCTGATTGTCTTCAGTTGGAGAAACAAGTAATTTTATATTCACCGAGCTGTCAGGTAACAGTACCTCACAGTACTAAGAGCTCCTGGCAATGTGGTTTGGCACCTATATTTAAGTGCTTTGAAGCTTGCGTAACCTCCACTGAATGAGAAATATTTTGCCTGCTAGAAATGTTTTTAGGCTTGTAGTGTAAGGTTTTTATTAAAAAGACAATCCGTAACTGAGCTGCAGAGCCATTGTTTCGTCTTACATGGAGGTACTAATTAGGTGGTTTAGTGCAACAGGTTACAGGTGAACCTGAAATTGATACTCCATTTCACTGCCTACTGAGGTGCTCTATTGAACTTAGAAATGAGAATCAGAAATATGGAGAGGAGGGAGGAGAATGGGGAAGGAGAGGAGGGAAATCTGACTGTAGATAAAATATTTCTGTTCTGAATTAGGTGGTGCAGAGAAATGGATGGCACATGACCTTCTGTTTTCACACCTGTAGGATTGAAAATTAACTGTTTAACTCATTACATGGAATCTTAAGCACCTCCTGAAAATTAACTGTAGGAGGAAAAAAAAATGTAAGAATACTGCATCTTACCGTTGGAGTATGCATCTCATAGAATACTGAAAGGATTTAATGAACGTTTCAGGAACTTATGCCCATCAGGTTTAAGTGTGCTCAGGAAGATTTCTAGTTATTAGAACAAGTTCTTAACTGGCTTTGTAAGGGAAAAAAATAAATGTATTCTTTTCTTTTGTATAAAGTCTAAACATGCTAAAATAAATTCCTCTTAGTATTTTTAGGCATCCTTTATCAAAACCATTTATATAATCATTCAGCTACACAATTAAGTCATTCTATTCCATAAAAATATGTGAATTAATGCTTATTTATAGCAACCATTGTTTTTTAATTTTATTGTAAGTGATTGCTTTCATTTATATTGTATATTCTTTTACTTGCTGCCTAAAAACCCAAATCCTAACAAGTTGCTGATGGATAAATTCTTGGCACGCTCACTCTTGTTCCCATAGTTATTGGTAAAGATAGCTGGAAGTCAGTACTGCCTTTTTTCTTTTTCTTTTTCCAACAGTAGGAAATTGGATATCCAGAGACACATGGTGTAGTCATAGGACTTTAAAGGCAGTCATCACTGAGAAGCTAATAGCAACCAATTAAACAGAGGTGGTTACGTGATGTAACATTATCAGGAGAAACAATTCATGAGTCAAAGCATTCCAGGGCATATGAGCTCCGGTCCAAAGAACAGTCTGAAGCTGTTTAAATAAAGTGACAGCAATATTGTCAGCTAAATATAAACTATCGAAAATATTAACTACAGTGAGTGAAGATGAGCACATCCCAGGTGCTAAATGACTATTCTTTCACTGCCCTTTACTGCATTCAGTGTGAGTTCACCTTAGGCATTTTCAGTGAAAGCTCCGGGTAGTGAATAAAGAGAATGGAATATTTTACCTACTAGAAAGGTAGGTTGTATTTTTGGCATTTTATGAATCTGACTAAACACTGGATTTTCACTGAAAAGTCATCATGGGCTCCAAGGCTGTTTTGCTGCATCCATTTTAATGTTTTTGACAACAAGATGAATAGACAGGAACTCGTTCCCTAACCCTAATATTTTATTGTGGCTGCATGGCTGAGAAGGTCACTATAATGGCAGAATGTAAGAGAAAGGCTTTCCAAAAAAGTTCCAAGGAGCTGTTTAGCTCTCACATTGTTTGATTACAAATGAGAAGAAATGCCATAAAAATTGTTCCAAACCCTCTGAGCTTTGAGGAAGTCTGAATCTGAAGTCAAACTTTGTGATATGGATTCATATCTATTAGCAGAAGTGTAATATGTCTGGATTGGAAAAACAAATGCAAGAATAGCTGAGTGTGTATCTTGGAAGCTGTGGGTGTATTGCTTAGCTCGATGCTTATTTCAGCTAGAGATTTGGGTGCTCAGTTAGCATGATAGCTGTCATTTCTTGAATCATATTTTCTTCCATCCCTCCCCCAGGCTTTTATTTCCAAGGTGATTCCTGCGACTACCAGACACTCTCTAATCTTGCAATGCTGTTTATGACCATACGCAACTAATTCTTGCAGTATTCCTGCAAAATGAAGCCAAGGAAGAGCTTGAGGGAGTTGAGCTGGCTGGCCTACGGCCTTGCTGTGACTCAGAGCCAGGAACAGAAACTGGGAGATTCTCTCCCATTGCTGCCTTGTCTATTCGTCCGGGTTTTGTGCATAGGGATTCATGTTGGGGTGCAGGGCCCCAGGAGAGTGGAATCTTACTAACTGTTCATTTGTGTTACTAAGGCTCCTTGAAAACAGATACGAGATTTCATAATTTTAGGAAATAACTGTTTATTCTAAAATGGCAGACAGATTACGGCATTAGATTTACAATGAATTACGTTACTGAGTTATGCCTACAGAACATTGTTTTAGAGGGGCAGAGCTGCCAAATATTTTGGCTATTGGCAAAGTATTTTCATTTTTCTTTAAGTCTATATGAACACTAGTGTAACTGGTATCTTTATACAGCAAAAATAAAGATCAGTTTTCCTGAATGTTTAAACAATGCTAGACTGGTTTGCAGCTAGAAATAAGTAAGTTGTTCCCCTAACTTCTATGCAGCTATGTCAGTGTACCCTGTTGTACATAGGCCTGTATAAGTATAGCACTTGTATAGGTATAGCACTTGTATAGGTGAACTTGCACTGCAAAATAGATTGCATAAAGGATGCTCTTGAGTTTCAGAAGGGGTTTGAGGATCCATGAAAGACGCAAGGCCACCAAGTAATGAGGTGTGCCATAGATACGAAAGAGGAGGATACTGTGGACAGTGCAAGCAAAGAAGAGTATACAATGCATTTAATTTATCCCAAAGCTGAGTGGTGATTTGTAAGGGGGGGTCCTATAAGTCACATTTAATATTACGAGAGGAGTGTGCAAGTTTGTTGCTCTTTTAGAAAGTGGGGCGGGCTAGGATGCTGTGGCTGAATTTTACTTTTCGTGAACACCAGGTTAGCATAAAAGTTTAGAAGGAAATATTTAAAAGGTTATGAGCACTTCTAAAGATGGTTTCTCTTAATTTATTTAGTTCTGGAGTCACCAAAGCACTTAGACATGTGCTTAACTTTTTGAAACTGAGTAGTCCAATTTGAAATTAGTGGACTGCTTGCATACTTACAGTTAATCGTGCACTTAAGTACTTTAATCTGGCACTTTGGGAAAAAGGAATGGAGACTGTTCATAAAAGCTCTGTAAATGAATGTATTTCTAATCTAATCTGATTCCAATCTACTGTTGGAGCTGTAGACCTGGGTTATGTCTATACTGCAGTCACTAAAGCAGGATGAATTAGTCCATCTGAGTACCACGCTACTGTAGTTGGAGTGCTATCAGAAACAAGCTTGTTTAAAATTAGTTTGGATATCTCAGCATTACAAAGCAGTCATTTATGTGGCTGCAGTGTAGACATGCCTTTAGGTTTGTGAATGCCTTGAGAGGGTGGAGCAGAGCAGAAGCTGGAGTCTCCAGCCAACTACAAGTCTGCTTCGTCATATATCTCGTTGTTATTGCTTAGTTTATATGTTTTTGAAACAGTGTCTGGGCTATCACATTGTTGTGATCTGTGTTAATACTTTGTGGCCTGATTCTGAAATGTCTAGCAGCTAAACCACCAGGTCTAGCCATAATTTCCAGTGTAACATTTAATCATTTCAGCAGGGGTGGAAGATTTTAGGCTTTGGAAGCCTTTCATGTCAGAAATATCATCTAATTGTTTCGAAAAAGAAGATATACGTTGTTTGAAGAATTTGAGACCATAGAAAAGCCTTAGACAAAAAAAAAAGAGGTATTTTTATTTGTATTTAGAAAGGTATAACACACACTGTCTGTAGGAAAAAAGGAAAACTGACGTTTTGAGAATCTGACTGGCAGTCTTCATCAGAGCAGAGAGAATTTCTTCTCTGGATTAAAATAAAAAATCATGTCAGATATATAGAGAATGGAGCTGTTTGGGACTGTGTTTAGTTTTATGTAGGTTAAAAACCCCTTAGCAGTTCAATTTTAGCTTTACTACCTTGGTATCGAGGCTAACTGAAATTGGGGTCCAATTCCTCAACATTACGGAGGTTTTGATAAATGATCCTATTCTTTTTCTGTCTCAAGTTCAAAATGAGATAGAATTTATTCTAGTTTTGGAAAATCCAAACCAAGATTTATTTAATTCTCAAAGTTGAGTAGGTGATAGGGTTTCAGATAATTAGGGCCTTTTTCAACTTTTTTTCATACACATTAGGTATATTTTCCACCTTTAGTGATTGCTGTGTTCAGCTAATCTGTCAATTTAACCAAAGCAACAATTTCACAATGTAGTTTTCTTTCTGATTGTGTGCTGTGTAATCAATATACTGATATAATGTGAGTGTAATTTCCTCTCTTATTTTATCTTCACTGCACAGTATTATAAATAAACAGCTAAAAAAGAAAAAAGAAAGAAAAGCACCAAACAAATCTGTTGCATCTTCTTTTAAGATTGTACCACTGTAGACACTTGTTCTAGTAAAGTAGAATTGGACCCACTTGATTGCATTTAAATTTTTCATGCTTCAGCAGTTTGTCTGGGAGCACAGTAAAGAAAACCCCCCGAGCGAGGATAGTTTAGAATAATAGAACTTGATTTTGTGTATTATAGCGGCACCATTTGCGCTGCTGTAGTTAGGGTTGTGTCAGCACTTCCATTATAAACCCCTGTTTGCAGGGGTTATAACTAGGGAGATATTTTTTATCAGAAACTTTTTTTAAAATCATTCGAGTGAATTTAATTGATAATAGGAGAAAAAAATGAAATAAATTATAATGGAAATTCGTAAATTTCTGATACATTTTACAAGCCTTATTTATTATGAATATTGATCTTTTTTTCCCTCTCACCAGGGATTTTAGCAAATGCATTTGGAATATTTTAAATGTAAAATTGGGAAGTTACTATGGCTTAAAATTTGACTGCTATTCATACTCATATTTTAACATTAAAACATTTTAACACAACAACTCGTTCTATGATTTAATGTTATCATAAAAATAAACTACTCAAATGGGCCAGATTCTTCTCCCTTTGAATTCGGTGAGGCCTTGGAGTTATTGGCCGAACTGTGCATTTGGACCTGATGGAGTTCAGTGTGCAGAATTCTCCCATTTAAGTAAAACCAAACAGGTAATGAGTAAAAACCTGCATGAAGTAATTGACTGAATAACACCCAGTCTCAGAGTTTATATTTACTCTGTTTTACTGGTTATAAGCCCAGGCATAATCGATATTTGGTGCATAACCTGGCACCCTCAGAAGACGTGTACACATGAGGGTTATTGATTGAGTTAATGATTGTGCTGGGAAAAGAAGGTGGGGGGCTTAATCTAGCAGGGTCCTACATCTCTGTCCCTTTTACCCCGATGTTTAAAATCTAGCAACCAAAAACCTGAAAGGTACCATTAAGTGCTGACCTCTGACCATAATTAATATGCGAAATCTTGCCATTTTAACAAAGGTTTGGGGGAAAACAGAAGCAAAACACACCCCTAAAAATTATGTCATGAGGAGAGCAAGTGCCTGGGAGGCCTGCCTGAGCTTGTCTTTCTTTTCAGGCTCCGGGACTATAGGTAACCGAGTAAAGTGCAATATGAAAACGTGTCTGACCATAATGCAGCTGTGGAGAAAAGGGGTAGATGGAGCTAGAAAGCATTTGAACCCTACTCTTGGTCCATTCTCTTAGTCTAGTACAGAAAAAAGTTGCTGGGCATGGCTTGAGGTTATTAGTGAATGCGACTTTGTCAATATAATTTTATTTTTAAGGTTAACAGAGTCCCCTTTTCTCTATGTAATCAACTTAAACAACACAACACGAATAGAGATTTTTATTTAATTGTGTTTAAAACATCATGAATAAGGGGAAAGTATATTAGTGTATATAGGAAAGAAAAAGTGTTTCTTCCGTAGTGCGTTACCAGTAGATAGCTTTACTGAATGGTCACTTGAGGAAGTACGGAAAGCCTGTTTATGAAATAGAGGTGAAGCCTTTCTAGACTAATTATATTCAGCATGTAATTTCTAAACTTCAGTCTGAATTTTGATTTTCAATTAACATTCCCAATTTGAAGATAATTTTCTATTTAATGTAATTGCAGGAAATAATTTATTGGCTGATTAAGACTGAGGGCCCAGCCTTCCTTAAGAAAACAGTCCCTAACAAACCAGCCTTTAAAGCCAACTCGTAGCTTTGGACAGATTCAGCCTATTTTTGCAGCTGCAGAGTTGTATTTAATTAGGATTGTGCACTATTATTCATTGGTGCAGTTTGTAGTTGAAATTATTCTTAAGAGACATTTTCATTTCTAGTTTTGTGTCATGATTAATTTATGGTGAAGAAACAGCCATAGCTATTTCTTTTCACAGAAGCTCGTTCGGTTTGAAACAGGAATGAGATCTGTTGAGAAGGTGAAGGAAAGGAAAATCCTTTATTGTGACTTTCAGTTTTCATGTCTGGTTTTCAAATTGCATAGAGCATTGACTTATATTTTCATGTGAGTGATTACATTAAAATGACTATTTTAAAGAGAAAAGGGAAAGTAAACCTTTTATTTTGTCTTGGATCATAGTAATTATGAACCAGAACCTTTTGAAACACGTACAGTAATGCCGGTTGCTGAACTCTTGGCATGTTCTCTGTAGCATCAACACAAATTCTTTAGTGTAGCGAGAATGTAATACACAGTTTAAATTCCTCAGTTCTGCTTGTTTGCAACATTAATATTAGACTCCCACTTACACTTAGGGTCCCCTAAAGAAAACACAAACCTTTTTTGCCTCACCAGTATCGAGTTTAAGAGGCAGGATTATCTCTATTTACAGAATAGTTATTCTAAATAGGTATCAGTGTTTTAATATGTTTCAAAGCACTTCAAAGCTTGTAATACTTTCATATAGAACTGTACATAATTAGATTAGTTGATCCTATATTAATTTTTTTTTCACTGTAGGATACTAAATCTGAACTCCCTCATTAATTGTGAGAAATTTAGCATTAGCTGTTAAATCCTATGTGAAACACAGGCTGCTACATAAAAACTACTGTTTAAATTGGAATTAACTTAATTATTTTTCTTTGCACTTGATATTTCCTTCACTGTAATATTCATGAAAGCATGTGACAGATTTGTAAATTTAACTGTTAGTCTCAGATTTCCAGACCCTTTAATCAGTATTTATTTGTCTGTAGAAACAGTACTAGCAAGTTAATGATTTGCTAATTTGAAAAATGCTCATGTGGTTTCCTATGTTAACTGATTTGTGCATTTTTAAAGAAATGGTATGAAATCAATTATTGTTAAGAAGCAATTAAGGTGAAGATCTTATTCCTTAGTTTCTCAGCAATTCCAGTGTCAAGGATATTCTGAAGTTACTAAAACCTGGGAAGATAGCTAAGATATTTTAGCTGTCTTCTTTCAGGTTTATTAATGATTGTTTTAACAGTTGCAGTTAATCTTATTAGGAATTTTAAACAAAGTGTTTTCAGATTTTCAGTTGAAGTCAGTTATATTTTCATCTAAGTGCAGAAACTGTGGTGAAAGCTGTGTTTGCATATGAGATGGTAGTAAGAGGCCATTATTAGGAAAGACATTTAACATAAATCAATGCATTTATTCATTACACTTTAAAGTAATTTAAAGTAATTTGTTGAGCTATATCCTATACTCGATGCCTAATATGAAATGAAACATAATTATTTTAGGTTTTTAGTTCAAACTGTAAAAGATTACTCAGATATTATCCATCCATTCAATAAACCATTCAGTTTTAGAACACTTTTTACATGAACATCTCAAAACATTTTCCAAAAGGTAAAACTGGGTAAAATTTTAAGGTTTAACAGGTTAAGAGCAGATACAGCTTTAAACAAACAGCAGAAGGACTTATTTAGCAGAATTTGAAATGGATTTAAAAATTCTCATCTGTGTAGAAAACATCTGCTTGCAAGGAATGAGGTTAGGAAAGCATGATGGACTCTCATTTAAACGTTTGCTTACAACCTTCAGACTTCTCATGGGAGTAGGAGTTTAGACTTGAACTCTTATGCAAAATCAACATGAAAATACCAATAAAATCACTATTTTCTTATGGCTGGAGAAAATCATATTGTTTGACAAGTCTAAACGAATAGAATGACATCATATAACTTAACCCTGACCTTGACTTGGCATCAATGAATGCTTTATCTCAGTGTTTTGGATCCAGATCCCCCAAACCCTTACTTTTTAGAGTACTTTTGTTGACTGCGTATGATTAATTTTTAACTGTTGTAGGCAAGTCTAGTGTGTTTAGAGGACTGTTTTGAGCTTGATTTTTTCATTTACCACCAATGTTTTCTTTCTGTCTGCTTTTCTTGTTTTGTAGAAGAATGTCTTCCAAGCAGGCTACCTCTCCGTTTGCATGTGCAGCTGATGGAGAGGAAACAATGACCCAGGACTTAGCATCACGAGACAAGGAAGAGGGCAACAGTGATCAGCATGCGACCTCTCATCTGCCTCTACACAATGTAATGCACAACAAACCTCACTCCGAGGAGCTACCAACTCTGGTCACGACCATCCAACAAGATCCCGAGTGGGATGGAGTCATCTCAGCCCAACACAGAATGGTGAGTTTTACAGTTCTCACAGTGGCTTTCTAAATTAGTACTGTAAAAGACTGTTCACTTCCATTTTGAAAGACATGTTCAGTACAATCCTTCATGGATGTAAAGCTTTTTAAATGTTAAAGTGTTGGTGTTAGTAATAGATCAACATCAATACGGTGTAATTGTAAATTACAGTTGTATAATCTTCTTAAGTATACAGGTCTATATGAATGAGGTCATTTGATGAGTTCACCTTCGGAAAGGAAATGCATCTATTTATCGTGTTTTCATTCATACCTTGATTTATGTCATAACCTCTCTAGCTCATATATTCAAGCATTAATTTCTGACAGGAGGATGTAGCTCACAACTGTTTGTCATCTGCGAAGTGTTGTGCTGAAGGAAGAAACTTTAATGTATTTTTTTACTTTTCTCTCAGAAATAGAACCCACCAAATCTAGAATATTATAGCTTTATACCACAACAAAGAAGCTGGCATTTTAGGTAACACAAACATCCTGCTCTATTTATAGGAGATGACAACTTTTTGTGGAGGGGAAAGGTGTTTATGAGTAACTATGTCATGGTCTTCTGCTCTGGATCACCAGTTTGTATATAGTTGATGTTAGCAATGATCAGAATTATCATCTGTATTCTCTTCAGTAGCCTAGATAAAATTATTTTGCAGCTGTAATTCTGTCTCTGCATCCCCAAAACTGTGCAATAAATGGACAGACTGAATGAAGACTGAATGGGCATAGCTTCTCAGTCAATTTATTTTCCTTGCATGTGTTCCTCAGGAACAGAAGTAAGGTACATGGAGCAGCCAGGTGTTCTGTAAGTTTAGAACATCGTAATTCCAGACTCTCCATAAAGTGGCTTTCGCAGACATTAAATTCACACAGTTAGTTTAAAAAGAATACCCTGCCTTTTCATAAAATTTCTTCTGTATTTTTATTAAATGTCTATGAGAAGATTTTATTCAGCAAGTCTTTATTTTTTTTCCAGTATGAATCAGCAGCTTTTAGTAAGGTTAAAGAACAATTGTAGATTTTTTTTGACAGCACTAACAATAATGAACTTATTTTAAATTTGACTAGAAATAATAATTCTAATGCACTAATCAACACAGATACTGGAATTCTTCATGCATATTGTGGTGCCTGGAATTAATTAAATAATAGCACTACAATAATATCTGTTTTGTTAATATAGTAGGGTTTTTTTTCCTTTCTAAAATCCAATTGATTTAAAAGATCAAACCAAACCACAAAACTGTTATCTAATTTGTAATGCACAATTTAAGCCAGTGCAGAACTTTCTGTCAGGCCTAAAATATTCCTCAGTATTTGGGCGACTGTCATGAAGAAGCCAAAATTTCAACTGTAAAAATAGCTTTAAAGAAAAATGAGCATAGGTTAGTAATTTGGTAAAGTAGGTTGTAAGTTGTATGTATGGCTTCTATGCAGAATGCTCAGATGGAACCTTATTTTGGATGGAGAGTCAGTCTTTTGCCCAAGTCACGCGATAAGCACATCAGAATACTTTTATCGTCTATGTTAGCAGGAGGACAAGCTGGAAGCAGACTAGAAAGGTTTGGTCAAGTTTGTTGATGGAAAAAATAAATCTGTGAATTCATCAGCTACTTTCCTATTCATTCAGAAAGGCATGTGAACTCTGGGAATTTCGGTCTTAGGACACCAATAACAGTGATAAAATGGCTCTGTGTCCCAGAGAGAAAGGAACAACCAGCCTCTTGAGTCCCTCACAGCATTTGTGTTTGGTTCAGGCTGTTCCTTGGACCTGGACTAATGCTTCAGACAAAATGATAGAAACTCTTGCAGTATGATCGGTTGTACCCATTGGTATTGCTCTGAAGTGGGTTTACACTTACAGCAACAGAGTGCAATCTCTGTTTTCCTTCTTAATGCTGCACTATCATGTCAATGCTTGGACATGGCATGAAACAATACCCAGCTTATCATGTTTCAGAACAGATGCATAAACTTTTCTTGAGTGACTTAGCACTCTGGTTTTCCTCTCTCCTTTTTTCCATCATATATGTAGATGAATGTCCTGAAAATCATGAGGAGTTTCCACAATTCCCTTAGGTTAAATCTGGTGGGGTATGTATGCCATCCTTATTTAGGTAGCTCTCAGCTAAACCAAACAGATTTTTTTTTTTGCCCAGCTCAAAGCTGGCTATAAATTACAAGGCTTGGCTAGAAGTGAAAACTGAAGTTCTAAGGCATGCTGTTTGGTTGCAATTAAAAGAGATATAAAATGTACAGAGCAAGGTCCCAGTGCCTTTACAGTTTAGGTGAGTTAGATGACTGGTTTGGTGCAAAAATTTTTTTTCTCCTTGAGGGACTGTCATTTCGGGTAACTCTTTTGATTCTTTTTGATTTTTTTTTTTGTCCCTTATTTATGTCCTTCATGAGCAAACCTTTAAGCCTCAATTAATTGCATAAAGTTTCTCTGAAACACGTCATTCTCCAAGCAGGCATCAATATTGCTAAGAAAGAATTCAGAGGCACCTGCAATTTTCCCAATGAAAGCAATTTCATACTCCTTTAAGGGAGGATAGGAGTTTCTTTCCAGAAAGACAAATTCCAGAAGGTGGTTGGGCAATTTTGAGATAGGTGCTGAGGTAGTGACCACTTTTCTACTTAATAAAACCAAATTCCCAGAAGGTAAGTGCTTTCTGACCTTTCCCAGACGGATCCTTTCAAAGCAGATTTGAAGAAGCACCTGCTCATACCATTTATACTGAAAGTAAAGACAGTAGTGCTGTCATTAAAATGCATCAATAATGTGTGTTGTCTGGTTATAAGATAGTAAATTCAAAGAATGCTGTGTCGACATATGGGGAGGAAAAAATTTCTCTTTTATGTGGTGTCTAATTAAAGGCACAATCCTTCATCCTTTGTGCCCTTAAAACTGCTAAGGAGTTCACTGGAATTTGTGAGAGCACACACAGTATGTATCTTAATGTGCTACAAGGGCCATACAGGTCTTAAGTGAAAAAAAGATACTGTAGCAGGGTAATTTGACTGAAAAAAAAAGATTTATTTTTTTCCCCAACATGTATGGTATGCAGCACTTTCTGTAATATAAAATACCTTCAAACTACATTGTGTATTATCATAAAAAAACCACACTGGCTAGAAATGTTTTCAAACTTTCACTCCCTTTTGATATCAGGCATTGCTTTCCACTGAGTCCTTTGTGTATTCTGAATGTCTGGAAGCCAAAATATTTTGTTTTAACTCCCACTCTATAGTATTTCCCAGCTGTGTACTTATATGGTGTAATAAAAGGATTTAACAAATGGGAAATAGCAGCTGCATTTGGAAATTCCCTTTGTGCTCCCTTTTCATTTGACAGATTCAGCAATGTGTAACAACTGTAACGTCAGACCTGTAATGACTTACACTGCAAGTATCATATCACCAGCCAATCTGATGTTATAGTGGGAAGAAAATAAAACAACCAAAAGATTTCTGTAATTTCGTATTGCTGAGCTGAAAAGATTATATGTATATTTCTAACTGTAACTTAATATGAAAATACCTGGACATATGGGTGTTTATTGCTGCCTGTAGTTCTACTAGAAAATAAAATCTATTTCAGGCTAAGGACGTATCTGTTTGCTGCAGTAAACTGTAGGGAAGAGGGCAAAGTGGTCCTAAGATAATAAGGAAAGTATCCTGCTTTCTTCCATGGACAGTGAGTAGCAGGCAAGAAATACAGTCAAATTTTTAGGTTGCATCCAAAACCTGGCTCTCTTGGGGCAAACAGACTGAGAGAGGATGAGGGGGGAAAGCTTACAATACTTACACAATTAAGTAAAAGAAAGCTTAAACAATACTTACCTTTGCTAAATTTAATAGTAACTGAATTGCTGTACCCTAATCATGTATATACTAGTAAATATGTACAGAAATGGATAATCATAATTTGTGCTTTGTTCACAGGGGAACCAGGAATGGTCCCCATCTTCATATAGAGCCCAGCACAGCTTGTGAGTTAAATTATGAAGGTTTTTTATTTTTGCTCTGAAGTATCAGGAGAAAGCAGTGCCAACAACGAGATACACAATTAGATGGACAAGTGGCCTGATCTTCTTTGAGGAATGGGATGGTGTATTCCCATGGCTGTAAAGGCTAGATGTGGGCCTCGTGAACAATAAATTTGAGCAGCTTTAACCTAATGAAATCTGGAATCTTTCTCCAAATTGCAGAATTCCCTCCCCGCCCCCAACAGTAAAAAGAAGAGGGAGGCAAATTCTGTTCCCATCCCCAGTCCCAAAATAACAGTCTGGTAACAGCCAGGGTTTGTGAAGAACTTGCAGGCACTGTGCTGATCCCTGTGCATGATGATGTTATTTATCACTGTGACGGTCACTGTACTCTTTTCTTTTCCCACTGACGTTCCTCCCCTGCCCACCACTGTAGGGGTTATATAGGCAGCGTGTGCATGCACAGAATGAGGGCATCCACTACTCTGCTGTTACTTGGAGTGATGCAGTGAGAGACTGTTACAAGGAACCACAGCAGCAAGTCAAGTCTAAAGGATGGGTGTTATTTCCCTGTGACTGAGGAAAAACAAACACATATACATATACAAATACAACTTAATTACCTCCAAATACATGCTGTGTTCCCCTATACATTTTGTAGTGTTATTCAGAGACCCCTTGGATTTTGAAATGAAATGTATCTCATTGGATTTTATCTCAAATGGCAATATCGACATATATTTCATGATTATGTCAAGTCTCTGTCTTTTGTTGACTTCTTGCCAAAAGAGTGAAAAGCTTGCTACCTTTCCACTGTGTCTGCACGTAGGTCTCAGCAGTACTGATAGCAGATTTGTAATTGCAGCAGGAAAAGTGAAGATCTCTTAATGCCACATGTATTTGTTCCTTTTAAAATAATTTTAAATCACCAAGTATCAAATTTCACTTTATATAGCTTTAGCAAAACTACTGTCATCAGAAAGGCAGAAATAGGTGGTATCCTGAAGGTCTTAATGTTTCAGTGCTTACTGTCTCTACATAAAACAAGCACAATCCTGTCGCTCGCCCCCTCCTTGTTATTAACTTCTCTTGTTGAAAGTTCTTCCCTTTAAGGAAAATAAACTCAGGTTTTTAGGAAAGATCACTGAAAAACGTTTACACTTGCTAAACACTGTGAATTTGTTGTTATATAAATTCATGGCTTCAAATTCTCAAAAGTTATAGATACAATTACATGTTTTGAAATTTTATTTTTAGTTCATTTACAGGCTGGATATGAGCATATAAAATGCATCAAATATAAATGCCCTAAACTCTGGCAATTCTGTATCTGCTAAATTGCTCATGCAGCTGTTATTTACATGTACAAATCTGAGTTTTGTGATGATCGAAAGCAATTCTACTGTGCTTGTGATATTATTTCTGCATGCCAGGTAGTGCATCAGAATTTGTATCTAACTAAAGAGATAAATACCTTGATATGTAATTGCACGGGTACAAAGTTTTGGCTGAAACTAAAGGGTGTGAAAAAGCACACGATATGATATTTTATTTTTCTATAAAATAGACTTCTATGAGAAATATATTGCAGAACAGATAAAAATAATTTTTTTTCAAGCACGTTGTTTTGATTCAAAAAACATTCAGGTATGTGCTTAACTTGACTTTATTAGGACTGCCAACAACTATAATGTTAAGCACATGTCTAAAGGTTGGAAAGATCAAGGACTTAGTTTTACTAGCTTTAGCATAAAAAGATGTTTACATTTCATATTAAAGAGAATAAACCTATTCCCTGAAAGTGTGCAGGACAATGTGCTTAATGGTGGTGGTGAAATACAAAACTGACTTTATTTGAAGAAGAATCGAATAATTGTTCTTTTTGGCACATCTGTTATACTTGTATTATTTTCATTTTGACACTACATTTTTTTTTCCAAATGCAGAGTCTATTTTAAACCTTTCCCTATATTCTAGGGTGAACTGTGTTTAAATAGAATTATTCATCACCTGAATTCTTTGCAAAAGATTTGTAGTTTATGTTCATCTAAACCTGTAGTCATTTTATTCCTTTCTCTTATTTTAACATTTCTTTTTTTTTAATAAAGCAATTTCTGAAAAGTTTTTAATTCACTTCTGTATATTGACATGAATTTTTTCAAAAGTAGAAGCATTAACACGCTCTAAATTGTTAAATTTTTTTTTTTCCTTGGGCAAGAAGGAATCAGGTATGCATGCTGATTAACACACTCCAGTCATTAACATGTGATTATGTGGGCTGCATATTGAGCACCTGCCAAAAGATAAAATCCAGCACTTTACTACATCTGTGCAAGGACTTTTTGCATTTCTTTTGTACTTTGACAGCTCAAGAAAAAACAGACTTTGGTATCTTTGTTCAGCATAATAAAACTGTGTACATAAAATGTCTTCATGGAGGAAGGAAAGATAGTACATATATTTATTTTAATCTTTGAGGCCATGAAAAATCCAGGGACTGAGAGTTACACAGCACCAAGTGTAATATGAATCTCCTAATGTACTGTATCACTGACATTCATATACAGTTTACAACATTCCTGCATGTTTATAAGGATTATCTGTTCTGGGATTCAGCCAATGTTATTGTAATTCACAACAGTTTTATGTGATACCTTTATGTCTCATAAATGTCTTGTTTTTATTTCAATCTTCCAAATGTTTCATCAGTGTTTACCTTAAAGAAATACAAGTACTCTATGCAGCAGGCTGGTTTCCTGCATGCATTCCTCTGCAAATGCTAGAAGGGAAACATAAAGCATGCAATACATGTCATGTAACTATATACAGAGAAGGATTTCCACGTGCATTTGATATTGCTAAATACATAAATACAAATTTTATTTTGATATTTACAATAGATCTAGTTATAAGTCGGACAACTAAGACGACCTAATAAGAGGAAGTTGGATATATACAAAGTGGTCTGGAATATCCAAGCCACACAATCCTTGTTTTATTTGGCAGCTTCTCACAAGCATACATCACAAAATATGTGTCTTTATTTACCCAAAAGGTAAACAGTGCTAATCAGCTGGGACTGATCACAATGCATCTTCAGTTTCAGTTTAGATGAAAATACAAGTCTAAATACTCATTCTGTAAATGGTTATCCATTACTTTTTCTTAATAAGAGCATTTAATCAAAGGCCAGGGCATAAAGTCTCAATATTGTTGTGATTTATTACCAAACCTAAACACAGGAAGTTAGGACATATGGTATTTGGATAATTAAGGAAATCCTTAGCATCTAACTCTTACAAAAGCACACGAGTTTATGCGTATCATTTGTGGGTGAGTTGATTGCCATGTAGAAATGATTGGTCATTGTATTTAAGAATTTTGAGATGATTTTCCATTCTGGAATGGAGCAAAATGCATGTCACCATTTTTCACAGATTCGCTCATTTGCAAAGGGAAGGGTTTAAATCACATAGTTGAAAGATTGTATCCTTCTGAAATCTCTCCACCCAAAAGTTGGTGTACGTGGATTCATTTGGTTTGCTCCAACAACTGAGTATGAAGAGATTGCTGCAATTAAGTGGTCATATTTTACATCAAACAAAAAGTGCCTGCCTATTCCTTCCAAACAGATATCTAGTCTTGCAGTCGTAAGACCATATTCATATCATATATGTCTGATTATTATGTCATCTCATTTTTAAACCTTTGATCTAAACTAAAGCTATTTTTCTCTCTCCTTTTTTTTTTTTTTTCTTTTCTTAATTTACCATAATATTTCTTGGCTTAGAGCTAGGGCTTACTGTTGTATTGTTTCTTTTTGAGGTTTTTAGATGTGTATAAAAGACAAAATACAAGCCTCTTACAGATTGTATTCAGCCTATACTTTGGCAGTGAAATCGGTGTAAGTTTTATCAGAGTAAACGCTGAGTTAAAGACTTGAGGTTTTATTCCATTACTTGCCATTTGCCCTCCCACTAGCATAATTTGCTGAGACGTTACAAATGATGTTCTCGCAATAGCTCATAGCAGTCATTCTCAAGCCTTGGATTTAAATAAATCTTTCGTAATAAAACTTTTGGGTTTTTTTAAATTGGATGAGAATTGGAAATGATCACTTAGATTTTTAATATCTCTTAATTCTATTTAATTAAATTCCTCAAAATGGGAAACCTTATTTAATGTAGTGATTGGAAATGATTTTGTAAACATTTGCTTTCATTATATGTTAACTCCAGACTAGTTCCAAGTGCCAGCATGCCTCTAGTACTTGGAATCAAAACCACTCTGGATATCCAACTTTCCTGGGGTGTTTACATGTGTCCCATTCAATGCAGAGACAGATAAATATCCCTTTATAACAGAAAAGCCTCATCCACATGGAAATAAGCAATTCAGCTAACACATTTTATGTTAGTAATATTTGCTTTCTACTTCTTGGCCATTCATCCTGCGATTTCAGTTGAACTCTTACAGAAAGTTTTCTCTCTGGCTATTGAGTAGGATTGCAGTCGTCAACTTTCAATCAAAGTTGACAGTAGTTATTCTTAAATTGCTAACTAACACTGTGACCCTGATTTTGTGCAGCCCACAGTTTCAGTTCCCGAGTTTTCCTCTTTTCTCACCTTCAGAGAGCTTCTCTCTTTGAGACAGAATCTATCCTCCCTGCATGAAACGTAAATGCCACCATAAAGGAATTGCAGCGTCTCTTCATTAAAATCTGCAGCCTCGTGCACTCCCCCCTTCTAAGGCTCCTGACCAGAGAATCCAGCTCACCAGACTGTTGGTCTGCCCTTAACCCTTATGAGGATCCCAAAGAGAGATCTGTCCCAAGCCAGCTCTCCGCTCATGATTGTGGAGTCCCCAAACTGAGATGTTGCTTCTCAACCCCCAAATGCAGCGCCTGCAATTCGTACTTTGGCGATTCAGAGGAGCAATACTGAATCTTGTTTTTAGCCTGTAATCTTTCACTGATAGAGAGGTCATTTTGTGTGTGTTTGCTCTATTTTGGAAGTGAAAGGGCTTCAGAAAAGTTGACACAAGTTGGCTCATGATTCAGTTTGCAGATTCTGCTATAAACATTAGCTTCCAATATGAAAAATACTGGGTTAACTTTCAATACCCTTATTTGCATCACTTACAGCAGTACACCCTCATTTATCCTGTTAAAACCAGTGGAACCACTGATGGGAAAACGAACTAATTAAACTGTTAGAATCTAAATACACAAGAAAACATATTTTTTACACTAACAAGAAAATTATGATTATTTGTTCAATCCCTTTTCGACAGAAACATCTAAGGAAGTATAAGGATTTTCCTTCCTCTGTACAGAAACTAAGTGGCTCTCTCTTTTTGAAGAATTTTACCAATGTAACTTGTGAAATTTAGTGAATGTACATGCTAAAAAATAATTTTCTCAGAGCAAAAGGCATGCTGAAATATCTATACATATTATCTTAATGTAACAGTTTTAAAGGAATTATTATGGAGTGTGAAGAAAATACCATGTATGTAGTCACAAAGAGTCCCCGTCTTTCTTTATTCCAAGCCGTGGTTTGTAATTATACAGAATTGTTTCTGCCATTAGCAAAACTATACTTGAGCCATTCACAGGAACTCTAAAAGGCATGGCCAACAGGCCACTCATTGTTTACACCAGGCAGCCTGGAAAGCTGATGAGATTAAGAACACTGTTGTTGGACCACATATATTCAAAGCAAATTTGGGATTGGTTAAAGAAGCATGCTGCCTCTCTAACATGAAAAAGGCCAAGGATAGACCTAGGAGAGCTTTTACCATATTGCACTGGAAGTCTTAATGTTGTTTTCTCACTGACATACACATATAGAGGTTTTAGGGGTAAGTAAAAGCATGATTTCATGCACAGGCTACCTATCCCTGAGTGAGCCATGCATAGTATTTTAGTATTCGTGCCTTGCTAATTTCTGCTTTTCTGTCTTTTGTGCATTTATTTATTTTTCTCCATTGTGTCCACTTTGAAACCTAATCCTTAAATTTTAATGGCTATATATAGGTATTTAATCTGTTATAATAGGGACATTTTGTCAAAACGCTAAGCACAGTGGGTTGAATGATCTATAATAAAATCTTGTCTGTGCTAATGGGCTGGCAAGGAAATGTATACAGGAAAAATGCCCTTTATTTACTTTGATATTAAAAACCAACATTTCAAAAATAGACTCAATTTTGCCCTTGCTGAATAGTAAGCAGCTGGAATAGTGGTCCAGACTGAGTTTCTGTCTTCAGCTGCTGGGCAGTAAGATTTTCTGGTTTAGTCATCTCTGCAAATAAATACCTCTTCAACCTAAAACATTTTTATATCTGACACAGTAAGGCAAAGAAAAAGCTTAAGATGTAAAATCATCGTACACGTTGTTCCTTAAGCAGTCAGATTTGTGGCTAATTTCGTGTAATAAGCTATCTTCAAAATTTATTGTTTGCCAATTATTAAGGGCTAGTCTGGAAATGCCACCATAGTGGTGGGCAAAAATCCCCGTGCAATAATACCCTTGTGTAATCTGGTATGAGCATAAACTGTTGTTCTACAATTATCCAGTGTTAGTGTGCGAGTGGGAGGATAGTTTTATAAGTCTAGCAAAGGTATAGTGGGATCCTGAGCAATCTGCACCAGATGTCGCTTTGGATCAAACTGAGAAGAAACCCACTTTGCTATGTTATCTGTAGTAAGCACTACTTTTACCCAACACTTTCCGTTAGGACCAAATTCAAAATTTTACAAACATAGCTTTTTCTTCAATTTCTTTTTTTCTAAGCACTCTGTGCTTTACTGAAGTAAAATGTGCTTCAGATGGACATAATATTTTGATACTGACACTTTATTAAAATGTTGATATTGTTCTATTTCTTGACTGGAAATTGAATTAATCCTAATACACTCAAGACTAAAAATGTGTGGGGTTTAGTGACCAAACTTCACCAATGTTGGATGAAGAAGCATGCTCTGTGTTAAATCTTTTGTCCATAGACTAAATGTTTGCTATTTATTGTATTATAAGATATTGTCCTTTTTACCCCCTCCTTACATGGAAATCACTGAAATCAGTAAGAATAGCACACTTGTGAAACGCACCTTTCAAAGGCATGGTCATGTGTTGAAGATATTATTTCAAGTTTAGACTTAAAATGCCATTTTACAGAAATACATGAATTTTAAACCTGAGAAGTCAGGGATGTGTCAGTTGTCTAGTGTATTATGTAGCTACTGGATGAATTTGGGCACCAGATTTTGTCCAAATATCTTAAGTGGACATTCATATCAGTCATATTCCCTTGCCCATTTTCTTATTAATTCTTATCAGTTATGCTGAGAAAAGTTGACTTTCATGGAGAATTTTCATCAGTGCTAGTGGATTGCTCAGCTGGATTTTGCAAAATGAAAACATTTGAGTTGATCTGGGCTAGGCACTTTACTTGTCTTTACCTCTTCTTCCATGCTCTTGGAAAAAGCATGAAAAATACCTTTAACAGCATCCTTTCTTTCCTCTCTTCAGGTCAAATGAATTGAAGCTTCCTCATTCTGTAAAAGGTGGCTTCATAAAGCTTCTCAAGTATAGGATCTCTTCCATTATTGAATCCTCCCATATTCAAAAGAACCAGGTTGTCATTTCCTAACCTTGAATTTATCTTCTTGTTCTATGATACGAAGCATGGTTGTCCTCTTCCATTCTGGACTCCAGATTTTCTAGTGAGAGTACCTTATGCATAAAAGCAAGAGGACCAATGAACAACTTGTGGAGATGATACACCTCTTCTCTCAGACAACACATATGATCCACTAGTCTCTTTTCAGAGGGTACATGGGCCATCAGGTATTTCCAGTTACATTAGCAGGGTATCTGCATGCTGTTTGTGAATGTCAATGCGAATTAATTTTTGATAGCCAGGCCTGCATCTGATGTATGTGATAGTTGCACTTTTGGTCATGCAGTGGGTAAGGGGCTGGGACTTAAATGTGACATGCATTGGTCCACAGAAGATTATAATGTTCACCAAACAAATTAAAATCCTTCATAAATTCGCTGCAACTTTTATTTATTTTCAACAAACTGAATGCTGCAGTAACAACTTCCCTTCAAATGTAGTTGAGTCACCTTTCTAGAGAAAATATAACAGAAATGCTTCCCTTGCCCCATTGTTCCTTGATCTGTCTAGTTTGCCACGAACGTGAGGTCAATATAACCTGTTCATATGGTTGGAATAAAAAAGAAAGCTGCCAACAGTAGATACACAGGAGTAAAAATATCTACTCTGATTGCGTAGCTATAAAATTTCTTCCAAAACCTTTTCAATGTTTCATTTTAGCTACATCTTATTTGTAGATTATTCACAAATTTATCTAGAATCGTAGAATGCATGGGTATTGGTTTTGTTTCTTGTAGATAATTGTACATGCAGCTGATTTAGATTTTTCTAGCTGAGTTCTGCTATTATTAGATAAGATATTTACACTGGACTGGTCTACAGTTTTTCCATTTGCCCATTTAATCCCTTGAATGCCTTTCAGTTTGTGCAGTTTTCCTGCTGAATCCTCAGCCACTCTTTTTAACTATTTCTGATTTCAAAAGAAGATGTGGCTCAGAAAGTCATCCTTACTGGGTTTCCTAGAGCGACAATTCAGATAATACACTGCAAATGTATTAGCGGTTTAGTGACCCCAATACTATAGCCGTAGGGCCAAATAGAACAAAAAATATTAGGGATAGCTTTTATTCTTTTATTTTTATTCCACATTTTAATTACCCACAAAACTGACAACGTAAAATTATCTATTACTTGGACAGATCCTCATTCTTGCAAAGGCTGTCATTCTGCCTCCATTCCATAAATGTACTTCATTTGCACGGAGTTTAAACTGGTCTCATTTTCATTATGGACATTGCAGTTTTTTGGGCAAGAAAAAGAAGTGTGGATGTGCTGCCTAATGGACGCAGGATTTGGAGAGTCTTTCATTAGCAGCGAAGTAACAGTGTGCTGGACCACGTATGCATCCAGACAAGGGAGAGGATAGGTTATCAGGAGGAAGAACATTCAGTCATTTCTACTTGCTCCACGGATTAGCCTTATCTTCTTGTTTCCGGCCTAAACAATAGACTTAATGTTCCTTGCTGAGAGCATGAAAAACGCTGCATTGAGCCTGATGGATATGCTTCATATACTGTAAGAGGATGTTGCTTTCTTGAGAACAAACTCCTTTAAAATTACTGAGTTGCTCTTGTACTGTAGGCTTTGAAGGTGAAAATGCCATGTTATGTGGTATTAATTCTTCACTGAGGAAATGTATTATAGAAATTCAAGTTTTAAATTTGAAAAATATTAGAAGATGCTTTTTTCATCTCCATTGTAACTTAGACCAAGTTTTAAGAAAATTGCAAAGTAGTTTTCAGAAACCATTGAAGATAAGAAAGCCTTCCTTTTCTAAAGGCAACTAAATAAATTCAGCTCTGTACCTGGTCTAAGATATCGTTGTCCTTTGTGATGTTTGATTCTTTAATGAATACAAATGGATGGAATGAAAAAATTCTTTAATGTTTGATACATGAAAAAATGGAGGTAAAGTTTTTGTTCCATGTCACCTCTCTTTCTGTCTGTGCTTACAAACCCTCTGTCACTCCTACTGTGTTGACAGGGGTGCTGCTACTGCTGGGATGTGATAGTGTCTCTTCTAGTTTCCTGTCTTGGTGAATAAAAACATTTTCAACATCACTAGCAAATGCTGCCTCCTTCTCCAATGGCAATAGTAGTGTTGTGCTGATCATGTACTGCTGTACTTGCTGATGATTTGTCACCACCACCTTCTATGCAGTCTACAGCCCTTAGTTACCACACTTGCTCATTGTTAGTGTTGCTCCTTCTGTTACATTGCACAGCTTCTTCTTAATCCATTCAAGACTGAAGCAAAGATTTATGTCTGATGTTGTTGCTGATGGTTAATGTTTTATAGTCCGCCTTTCTTCAGACCTTGTTTCACCTGGGACATTTTCCAACATGTTTCTTGAGTACTCTGTAGATGGGTATTTTCAGCTCATAGAGTAGTAGGAATATTATTGTTTGTGGGGAACACTATGCATTGGGAGAATGATTTTTGATAGAACTATTAATTCATCTCTTAATCCTTAAATATATTGCCACTATTATTATTACTCTTTAATTTTAAAGAAAATCTGTTTTATGGCATCGAATATACACACTGACATTTCTAGGCATACTGTAAACAAAAAACCTTGACATTTTTTTACCCCCAATTTTTAGTACTCCTAGCCCGGTACTATTAAAAATGAGAATAGAATAATAATTTTGGAAAGGGAAATGTGTGAGAAATTCCCATGGTTGAGTTTCTGAGGGCAAATTGAAGAATTTGTGCCCTTTTTAACTGAAAGAGTGAAAGTGGAGGTGCAGCAAATGTTGCATCTGTGGTTGGGACAATAAGGAGTCTGAGCCACAGAAGTTCATGAAGGGCTTGACTGTTGGGTGATATCATAAAACTGAGGAGAATTGGCATTACTTGTTGCTTTTTGATGCCTTTTTTTTTTTAGCTTATTGCTCAAATACTATGCCTTATCCATTGACAAGGGAGATGAACCCTTTTTACTTCTCTTTCTGTGTTTTCGGCTATATAACGCCTTCTCTGATACATGTAGTCTCAATAGCTGTGTATCAGCATATGCGACTTGTTCTGCCGTAAACTCATTTCCTTGCTCATTCTTGTCTATGTTAGCTTGGAGAGTAACATCTCCTTTTGTATATTAGAAGCATTATAACATTCATTCTTTAAGAAAAGGGTTTAATTTAAAGAGCAATGAGTGAGCATGGGTAGACACATACCATAAGCTTTATCTTATCTCTGAAGTAGATTCCTTGCTCCTCAGTCATTATTGGCCTAACTCTTTCTGGTTTTAAGTTATGTTGTTTTCCATTAGCTGAGGATCTATCCAGGAATAATTTGTCCTTGCCTGTATTTTCTTTCTTAGTGCTACATGTATTGCCCTTACTTAAGGAACTAAAGAAAACTGTATAAGCTTAACAAATTCATTGAAAAAAGTGTTAAAATGGCTTGTTTCTGACAAGGAAAATCCTTGATGAGGAGTATCTTAGGCATGAAGTATGATCATTAGAAGCATGGAGAGGACTGGCCTTAAGGAAAAAAGAGCCCCTGTCAAGCACTGAAACTGAGAAATTCAAATCATAATGTTCATTTCAGAAATTGGAGGATACATGTAGGTTCATTAGTATTACAGAGTAACAAGTAACGCTTTCAACTTTTACCTTTTTGAGATCCTTCTGACATAAGAGAATAGCCTATGTTTTCACGTTGTATTGTTTCTTTGCAGGAGTCAGAGAGTAGTAAGTTATGTTCCCTATATTCCTTCCGAAATACCTCTACCTCACCAAACAAGCCCGACGAAGGAGGTCGTGACCGCAGTGAGCTAATGACCAGTGTTAATTTTGGAACACCAGAACGCCGCAAAGGAAGCCTTGCAGATGTGGTGGACACGCTGAAGCAGAAGAAACTAGAAGAAATGACCAGGACTGAGCAAGAGGGTATGTGTTGGATAAGACCGATACAGTTTCCTCACCCCCAAACCCTACAATTTTTAGGCATAACGAATGTGTTGGGTACCAAGAGCCAGAAAATTGCATAATTGGCAAAGGCAAGGATAAAGTTATTCACAGGTTACCATGGCAATGGCAGTTTGAGATCCATTAGGAATTTTAGACAAATATGCCAGCTTTTTAAAACTTTCTAAATTGTGTTGGTTGTCTGTGAGTCAAAGCAAGAATGTTGGTTTAGGTGAAAACTCAACTCTTTCTTGAAAGATTATGATGAATTCTTAACTAGTTGTAGAGTTGTGAGGGATATTCTTCAGTGGTATTTGTTCTTTTTCTTTTAAAAGATAAATGTTTATTTTAAACAATAGGTATGAATAAAACATGAGCTGGTTTGTTTTGCCTTAGAAATTCTCATCTTTCATCACCTTAATGACCCAGCATCTGCAGCTAGGAGAATGTTTTAAGTGTAAAGACTACCTACTTCTGACCCATACATCTAGAACTGTGGCTGAAGAAATAAATTTTTTTACAGTCTGCTCAGGTATTGTTACAAGTGTTAAAATAGAGAGATGAAAATGAAGACAAATCTTTGAGCTCTAAAGCAGTTTATGTATTCAGTCCTTATTCAGATATTTTCATTGACTTTGCTAAGATTTTGGCCTTGATAGGAACTAAACAGAAGTGGAGCATGAGTTTATCAGTATATGTGTGCACATGGTCAGGGTCCACTATGAAAATCTCTCTTCATGTCGAGTAGAATGAAGTCTTGGTTGCTTCCGCAACAATACCTTCTAGTCTGTGAGCTCATACATGAGTTTGAACCAGGGAAGATGTGAGAGGAGGAGGCTCCGAAATAGGTTAAACAGGTGTGGAGGCATCTGTGTGGATTCTGTTAGTTATTTTACGAGTGTTGATTTACGGCATTAAAAATAACCCAGGAAGAGTATTTGTAACATAGTAGAACCACAAGGCAGTATAACTTTTTGATCCTTTTTTTGCTTTGAGATATGAATGAGTTCAATATGATTTTACCTCCTCAATTTTATGGTATGGTCACAGTGCGCTTCAAACACGGCACTTCAGGATCCCTTGGCTCCCTGTAGCAATGTAAATTTCAATTAAAATTGATGCTGATACAATAATATGTTTAAATATGGGATAAAATCCTGTAGGATTGGAAGTAGGCTTTCAAATTTCTTGGCATAATTGTTAAATGCCAGCACACAGATAAATGTGTTCCATAGGTGTCCTTTCTGAAGCTGGTGAAACATCTCTAAAGAGAGAATGTCCCAGATTCTTTACTACCATCTGTCTGTTTTCAGCTGTAAAGATCACTCTTTTAAAAATTGCTTTCTTAGATTTGGTGGTTAGACTAAGAAAACTATTTTAAATGTTACTTTGGCAAAGTTGTTTTTTACAGTCAGTAACAGTCGTTCGACACTCCATGCTAATCAAAGGTCTTGGCTCATACTTTGCTGCAGGAGTATACAAGTTGCTGTTGATTATAGTGACACCACAGCTAAGACTTTTCCAGGAGTATACTGAATGGTGTGCTAATAAAAATGTGCATCAAAAAGTTTAAACATAGTATCTTACTGTAAGGATTCAAGCATTTCATAGCTTATTTTTGTATGAATTCTCAAGAATTTTCTGCACTTCCTCTGTATCAGTATGCACTAGTTGATTTAAGAGAGGTATGTACACAGCAGAGAGATGCCTCTCACTGAGTGTGAGCCTTCCATGCTGTATGTTCTCACCAGCTGTGAAATAAAGGTCATTTCTGACCTATAAAATAATCTTGCCTTTTATGGACTGCATTATACTGGAAAAATATTCTAAAGTCTGCCTGTAAATTCAAAGGTAATTGACTGTATCTTCATGTTAAGTTCTTTTCAATTCATCCAGAATTATCTGTAGAAAAAAAGGTCACTTCCATTTTACAGAAAATAATTAATGAACATCTGACTTGTACCATATAAACTAACATGGAAAAATCATTAATAGAAAGATTGGAAATTCTTCAGGATATTACATTTAGGAAGTTCAATGGTTTTAAACTTCTGTGTAGACTAGGAATACCAAAATTCTTATGACAGGTTTGAATACCTATTTCAGTGTTCAGAGGTTTCTCTGAATTAAAAAGAAGTAAACTCTCCATACTTCTTTGATTGGAATAAAACAATATTTTAAAAATAATTACTATGTTAAGACTCTGATCTTTGTTGTGACTATGAGTGCTGCAACTGACTCAGTGCAGGGTCATTTGGAGAGATGAGGTCTGAGATTATGAAAATGTTTTACCACCTTACAGTCTCTTTTAAGCAACCTAATTAATAGCCTAATCACACATGTACCATACATGATGCTCTTTAACATCTGTCCTTTAAAATAGATTTCTATGGAGTTCTTTTCTTAAAATGGTGTGCAGCCAGTGCTGTTGAGGAGCCCTTTGCATAGAAAGTCCTGATCTGTCACAAAATTGCTTAACCAAATTAAAAAACACCTGCTGATTTTTTGAGCAAATAGATAGCATAATATAATTGCTTTAATGAATGTAATGGGGAAAAAACATGTATTTCTACTGTATACTACTGTGTAAAATCTGGGGGACTCGAAGTCTTGCATTACTCCTTTGAATAAATTAATAGTATGTGGTAGCATCTTTTATAGGGAGAAGCCCCATGACCTTCAATGTAGCTGTGGGAATTGGGCTAACATACGGTCATATGTCAAGTTAATTGTAGAATTAGAAGTGGAATAAAGAACTCGAGAATTCCAGTCATCTGCTCTAACCCCCACGCGAGTACAGCAACAAGTCTCTTTTAGTGTTATTGTAGTAACTTTCTGGTCCATCTCTAGGATCTGAATTTGAGTAATATGAGTTGCTGGTGTCAGATACTTAAATATTTTGTGGTGTACCTTCAGATATTAGATGTCTGTTGTGCTTGTATATACTACTTGTGGTCTCTGTTGTACCTCATAACATTGGGAAAGAAATATACACGGAAAGACTTTGTCGTGTCTAAATAGATATATTTAATCAGAGTCCTTTGGCTTCTGAAAATAAGTTGTCTAATGAGAATTTCAGCTGAGCAGCTGTGACTGAGGAGGTCAACAGGCATTGCCTAAGAGAATATGGCCCAGCTGGTTAAATCTGGTTGTTGTAGTGATTTAAATGGTGAAGTGCTGCTTGTAATCCAGGACCGTCTGTTTGTAAAGGAAAGAGTGAGTGCTTCAGCATAATGTACAGCTGTTTTAATCTCTCTTTAATAATAGTGCTTCAGCCAGTGTCATGTCTTGTGTATAATACTGGGAACATGAGCGCCTCATACAGGACTGAATATACCTTAGGTGTGTTTTTAGGATTATTTGTGGTTTGAACAAAGATTACCAACATCACAGGATAAACAACATTTTTTGACTTCATGGTCCAGTATTTGCATACTTTGTACATTAAGGCATTCCTGTGTCTGAATTTGTAAAGATTTGGAAATGAGAAAATTGATGATAAAATTGTAACTGGGGAAAAAAAAAAAAAAAAGAATGCTACAAATATTTAGAGTTAATTTGAGTATGTGAAGACTTTGCTGACATGTGTTCTCATAAGACAGAAGAGGTCAGAAATGAACAGGTGTCTAATTTAGTCAACAACACTAGAGTCTAGGGCCTTTTGGATAACTTCAATATATTCATCATCTTAGTTTTTCTACGAGCAGAAGGATTGTTTTACTGGCTTTTTAATTTGGAAGTATCCTCCAGTACAATCAAGTATTAAATCTCTTTACAGCTCAAATGAAGAGTTTATGTTAGATAGTATGGTCAGAATGCTTCTTTCTCTTTCCATCCCCCTTCAGTAAAAGACCTTTCTTTCAGAATATTGCTTATATTACTTTTGTGAGACAGATTTACATCGCCTGGGCTGTCTGAATTCTAGGCTGAGAGTTGGCTTCCAGACAACTATCCTACTGTACTTCATCATAAGCCTCTACGAGCAATAATTAGTAGTACACATCTTGACTGTAGCTAGGAGAGCAGATTTCCCCCTTTCAGATCTGGAATGCTAGGTTGGCAGGTCAGCTGGCACTTCTGAGCTGGAAACTGGGCATGTCATTTCTGCTAAGTGCTAAGCCCTCATTACTCAGGGCCTGGATTCCTAATTCACTTTTGACCTTGATTCTGAGCGATGTATACAGTATCATTTTTCAACCAAGCTCAGTTCACAATTCTAGCACAAGCTTTTTATAAACTGCTTCCCATTCTTGTTTCCTCCTTGAAGACCATAGCTGAACATTCAGAGATCAAAGATTTTTACATATGCATGTTGGAATAATGAACATCTATATAAAGAGTAGTATATTCATAAATTTCCATCTATTCTCTGTCATGTGCACCTGTTTGTACTCTCTCGTTATGGGTAGATATATGTAACTCATAGTGATATATAATATGTCTAAAGATATCTAAATTAAAAATTAAGGATTCACATGTATTATTAATTTTATATGCAATAGGGAAAATCTTACTACTCTACTTGGTAGTGGTGTTTTTTCTGATTTTGTGTTTTGTTATTTTTATTGCTCCATTTTCATTAGTTAATAATAATTGAAGGCTTTCTTTTATATTGACTTAAAATAGATTAACACTTCCCCTCTAAAATTTTCTATCATGCCAGTAAGGACAGTATACTCAAGTACTGCACACACAAGTGTGTACATATATCCTGTTGACTTCACTGGGAAGTAAAGAAACTTAAACTTTCACATACTGTGTTTTATAACTGGACACTGGTAAACCATTTTGGTTGTAATTTTATGCAGGCTTTTGGTTTTTTTGTTATTGTTGTTTTGGGTTCTTTTTTTTTTTAAATGGAATCTGTGTGTGTTATATTGTATTAAAGGAACGGAGAGTTTCAGTTTTGTATTCTTTGTTTTAAGCCTTCCACAGCTGAGGACAGACAGAGTTCAGGCATATACCGTTGTGTTCTGGTATAGTTTTAAGCACAACCCTTAACGATATTACGTCAGGAGTTCTCTTTTGTGGATGAGGTCTAGAAGTGAACTACTGACCATCTATAGTCAATGAATATTTTTGAATGTTTTTCAGAAGTTTTGCTGAGATTTAATTCAAGTTATCTGTCTTGTGGTGTGCTCCATACTCACACTTCTAACTGATGAAGGCATGATCCCTGGTTGTCCTAATACACCTGGCATTTGTAGACCCCCATTCTTTATTCTTCTGTTTTCTTGATGGCCATAGGTATTTTGTTCTGTTTCAAGGCTTCAAAAATGTTACTGGGATTTGGTATTAAGATTATGCAAACTAATTGTTAAAAATGAATTAATACTACTGTTCTATTTTTTGTGATACCTATGGAATTGTAAATGGTAACTGGCGTTCCTCTCAGCTAGAAAGAAGCTGTTTGGATGTGGAAAAAACTCACCTTCTTCAAAATCCTTTCATCATCTTTGAAAGACCTTGCCACATCTGCTAGGTACCACCCTCATGGTGTTTCCCTTTTCTTCTTCTTAAAAATCATTTTTGGTAAACAAATTCAGAATCAGTTATGTATATAGTTAATTTAATACATATATTTTACTTGCTTTTTGTTAGAAGCTTTATATGGTAACATCTAGGCTGAGGAATTTTTCTGCTAAGCTCCAAGCGTGCTTCCAAAATAAAAACACAAAAGCCCAACAGTCCACAGAATAAATAGATGACTTGGATCAAGCTAGAGGAGAGATATGAGGCACATTTTCCTAAACCACTGTTTTCTTGAATTACTTACCTCTTTACCATATAATTAAATGCAACTCATTGTCTCTCTTTTTTATTTTTTTTTTTTTTTTTTTTCATCCAATGATCTTGGTAGAATCACAGTGGTCACTCCTTTTTCTTGCAATTTATGTTGATGTTTTAGAAAAATATATTGTTCTATTTAGAGAAGTTTTACAGATCATAAAATCTCTAAGAATTCATTTGTTGAAGTGTACAGTGAATTCCTTTGTCTTAATGTGTTAAATTAAAGTAATTTAGGACTTTTTAGGAACATTACCACAAAGAAAGTGGTTTCTAGGAATATTTTCCTGGTAACTAAAAGAAGATGCAGCCTAGTTTATTTCTGTCTGATGTATTTGATTTTTCTGTCAAAAATTTGTTCTTGTTTGAAGCAGAAATAACTTTAATGAACTTGTTTTAATGACACTTAGAATGCAACATATGTTTAGGTAATTTTTTTTTTCAAAGGCAGACCCAACCTGTGTAGCCATACCGTATCTGGTCATTAATATTTTGTCTCATATTTTTATTTATCCTTCTAGGTATATGTGAATTTATGCATTTTTTATTATTTCCTGCCTTATATCCTTCAAGTCTTTCAAAGTACCGTTTTGTGATTAAATGCTATCTCACAATTTTTATTTAAGAAACTTGCACATGTTCTCACCTTTCCACCTTATCTTTGCATTTATTATCTACACTACAATCTTGCCCAGTGTCGTAGCATTTGAGCTTCTAGTGATTACTCAGGTTCTGTGTGGATTACAGTATACTGATTCTTCAGCATTATTCAGTATGTCTCATGCTACATCTGAAAGTTTCCATTCAGTTTTATTTGTTCATGGCACAGAAATGGGGAACAGTACAGGCTTTTACATAGGTATCAGGAAGAATGAGATCTATATGAATAAGTCAATAGATTATGGAGACCATCTTTTTTGCTAAAAGGTTTTCATGTCCCTTCAGTTCTTAGCTCTAATTCAGGATTACCAACAAGAATGTGGCGAGTGTGATGGTAGCATTTTTTGTAATAGGGTCTGCTGGAAGTTGCACGGAAATAGCCACATGAGGACCTGTGAGGCGAAAATACACCTTGGTTACTATCAGGCAGTTACCTAGATGTAGAATCTGTGGCATTTTAGGGACCTTCTACTTTTCTGGAGGTTCAGTTTCCCAATGCAGGTTGTTCTCTTGTTGAAGCTTTGTACCTCTGCACCTCTACAAAATTACTGCTTTTGCTAATAAACAGAGTTGGTCACAGCTCAAATCCTGATGTGGGGAGTCTGAAATTCAGCTCTCAGTTCTGAAGACTGGGACATCCCTTCTAGCTATGATAACTCTTTAATGTATTTTTGGGTAGAGGTTTACTTTCACCATTTTGAGATACTCACATTACATTGAGGAAATGTCTTTATTCAGCCCTGAATATTTGAGATGAGTAAAATCCTTTTCATTATAACAAATGGGCTTTCAGCCTTTCCTCATTGTCTGTGAACTTGAGCTGTATACAGGGACAGATTAAACTGAAACAGGCCAAAATGTTCTCAATGCCAGCATCTACTGACCATTCCAACCAGTTCCTACCCAATGACTCTGTTTTCCAATGTCTTACCTTCAGGGGCCATGTCATCTTTTTCCTTAATCCCACTGTACCTCTCAATTCTGACATTGTCCACTGCTGGATACAATTTAATTTAATTTAATTTTTATTGTGTGATAAATTGTCTCCATGCTTCCTTTTTTGTATAATTTTCTGCACTATGCTTCTCTACATTTTTGTCTCCTTTTAGACATGGTATAAGATCTGCTATCTTTACACTTTGTATGTTATTAGTATTACGAAAGCATTATTAAAAAAGCATATCTAAAAAGCCAGCTTTTTCCTTAGGGCAGTAAGACAGGCAAATTCAGTATGAATGGGTACAACTGACATTGGGCTCTGTGGTGAAGAACGTAAGTGAGTAAATAGCTGTAAAAATATGGAGAGTCGCTTCAGTTGCGTGATCTTGGCAGCAGAAAAATAAATTCAAACTTCATTGGTTTCTGATGTACTGTGACACAAACAAGGTTATGATCAGATCATGCTTTAAAATGGGAGTTGAAATACATTTTGTAGTCATCAGGTTAATATTAGGGACTAGACTGCAATACTTCCCTTCCTAAATTTGCTAATGTAAATATAAAAATAGGAGGGAAAGATAGGGCTAGAATGTGGGCGATCTTGTATGCCATTGTATTTTCCAAGTTCTGTAGGGTGAATGACCTGAGATTTCTTTCATGATGAACTTTAGTTTTAGTTGGTCTTATTTGCTTTGCCATTCCTGCTGTTTTGCAACAGGGCCTAAAAGTGCTTTAAGTGCTTGTGACTGGGGTAATGAATGAAAATATCTTTCCAGCACTGAGAGTATTGCATTAGACTGAATAGTCACCTTACTTGTAAAAGCACTATTAGAGAGGGGCAGCTGTAAGTAAGGATAACGATTTGTGTCCAGTGCTTATTTACTGAAAATTGTAAATGTATTATTTATTGAGAGCTCTCCAGACAGTGCTTGTCAGAATAAAAATGTCAACTCTAAGCAAAATGTTATAATACATAATAAAAATGCTAGGTACGCACTTTAGAGATACAGCTAATTAGATCTGCTTTTCTTAAAGAAATGACAGTAAAAATGCTCAGCAGCATATACATGTTAAATGCTGATATATTCCTTATTTTTCTATACAGTATTTGGTTTAGATACCTTATCATTACTTAAAAATAATTTTGACAACTTTATTTGGTTGCCACAAGAGAGACAGAGGCATTCGCTGCCTGGCTGCACGAGGCAGCTACATGCTCAGGCTGTCTTGTTCATCTATCGGAGAGAGCAGCTACTCTCACCTCTGTGTTTTAGTCTGAAGCTCCAAGATGCCTCTTCTTTCATGAGGGAAACCTGCCTCTGGTGGAAACAACGAACAATTATTAAGATTAGTCTTCAGCCGTGCTAATTAACCCCAAACAAATATTATGCTAAGGAGACTAAATCTATTCAACGTCAGTATTACTTTTGTGTATTATTAAATACAAGTAAGAATTAGGAAAAAAAAAGTAGTTATTTTTTTTCCATTTAAAATACTACTTTATTTAAGTGTTAAGTATTTTTTAGACATTTTTATTTTCCCTGAAATTTGTAATGGGAAGAATTTGAGCTTAAAAGATTTGGAAATCTTCTAGTATGTTTTACAATGTGAGGGAGGAAATTTGATTTTGAATTTATCCTTTTTACAAAGAACTGCTCAGTTCAACATCATAAAATTTAGGATGTCATCATTAAAAGCACCTTTCTTCTTCCAAGTGTATCAGCCAATACGTGAAAGATCCTTACTGTGTTTATTTCAGTGACAATCTCTCCATGTTCTGCTGCACTCACTTTGCTGTTGGTTTCATAGAGCTGGAGAATCCCAGAGTGGCTGAGGTGGGAAGGCACCACTTGCGATCATCTGGTCCAGCCCTCCCCGTTCAGGGCAGGATCACCTTCAAGAGGTTGCTCAGGGCCGTGTCCCATCAGTTGTTGAGTATCTCCAAGGACAGAAACTCCACAACCTGTTCAGTATTTGGTCATCCTTACGATAAGAAGCGTTCTTCTTATTTTTCAAGGGAATTTCCTGTATAACCATTTATGCCCTTTGCCTCTGGGCCTGTCACTGGGCACCACAGAGAAGAGTGTGGGTCCGTCTTCTTTGCTCCCGCCATCAGATATTTATATATTATCCCCTGGACCCTGCTTTTTTCCAGGCTAAACACTCACGGCTCTCTGAGCCTCTCTTCGTATGAGAGATGCTCCAATCTGTTGGTTGTCTTGTGGCCCATTGCTGGACTCTCTCCAGTATGCCCATACCTTTCTTGTACTGGGGAGCCCAGAACTGGACACAGCACCCCAGGTGTGGTCTTAAATATGGTTTATTTTAAGGCCTCTAGTTCTGCACTGTAGGACTGATCCTGGTACCTTTAAAGCCAAGAAGGGCTTTATCTTAAATTTCACCGGTAGCATGCTCAAGGCCTGTCTGAGTCCTGTTCAGCTGTATAATTTGAGTTTTAGTGCCGCGTGTGTGCTCTCACTTCCCAGTGCATAGCTGATGAGCGCTGAGTGAAAACCAGGAACAAAATGTAGTTCAATACTCTGAACTACACGTTTCTGTGCTTTGTAAGTGTGTTTTGGATTGCGATGAATCCTTCCAATTCCCATTTGTAGCCAGGCTTCTTCCTTATTTACTCATTGGCATGTTGATCTCCAAAATGAAGCAAGAGTTAATAGTTGTTAATGTGTCAAAATCCTCCCTCTTCCTTATTACTTTAATAACATAAAAAAGTGGTGGTGTTTCTGTAGAGTTCAGACTGTGATAATAGCCCTTGTTAAAAATAGTCGTGAGGGCAAGTACTGTGTAAACATCTGCAGATAGCTCCTGTTAGCATTGCTCCGTCCTGACTAGCAGCACCCATTCCACTGCAGTCTTGGGTCGGTCTTTAACGTGGGCTGCCAATCAGTAAAGCTGTGCCAAAATGTCTTGTTCTACAGCCTAGCATTTTGGAATGTATCTAATAGCTGTTTTCTTTTATTAATCATAATGTATTTTTAGTTTTACTTACATAGGTGCCCAGAGTTCCTGGGCACAGTGCCCTATGTATGAATGCCTGTTTATTTTCATCTTGCTTTTTGTTAACTGTTTTACTTAATGCTTTACATAACCATTTGCTGTATTTTGACATGAAGCTAAAATGCAGTGCTGCCTGCTCACATTTCTTAAAGAACTTGATGTGACATCACCTTCTACGGTGAATCATGATCTTCACTGAAACTAAAAAAACCCATCCTGAATACTCTTCTGTCTTTCATTTGTTTGAAAATGTTGAAGCAAGCAGGCTCTTTCACCCATCTGCAGGAACTCTGAACACTACAGTCTAGAGAGCCTGCAGTGGCACCAAAACCGTCGAGAGCTCTGTACTGAATTTCTTGTTAGTCTAATACCACCTTAAGACAGAATTCTGTTTGCATTTATTGCTATGCCGTATGTGTTAAAGTATATGTATAAGGACAGGATTCGGCTCTTTCTACTCTATCTTCAAATTTACCTCCATTTTCAATATTTAAAACAGCTCTGGTTCTCAGAGTAGGTCTTAACAGTCCTTATCGTATCTTAAATATGTAACAAGCAGATTACTTTTAAATATTTACAGTGAAACAAAAACTAACACATTGGGCAGAAGTTTGTTAAAATGTCAGAACAACTTGCCATAGTGAAAAACAAATATTGAACCAAGTTTATTCCTGAGATGACTTTATTAATTTCAATGGAATTACTGCAGGAGTAGTCCTGGAAAAAGACTGTCTAGTTTTTGTATCATAATTTTAACATCTTTTTACAGAACTTTGAATAGCCCGGTAGTAATTTTTTAGATCTGGCATGCACGTGCATCACCAAGTAAAGTAAGCTTCCTTTACTTCAGTTTCTGTTTCCTCTGTGGACTGTTTGTGTTTTTAGCTGTTTAAATGCAGTTGTTGCAGCTTTATTAATAGGTTTTATTATATCTGCAGTTACACTTTTAATTAAAAATTTAGTTGGAGCTTTGGCTCCTCCAAGTTTCAGTGTATCTGTTGTTCTGTGATACAATGATGAGACAACATATCATGTCTGTTGCCTTTCTGTGTCTGTGTATCAGGTAACACAACAGACAGTGGCCAGACATATAACCTCAAAAATCAAACCAATTTGTTAATGAACTAACAAGGCGATGTAATACGTATCTCTATTCAGTCATTTCCCCCAGCTTTCAGTTATTCCTTAGAGCAAGAGCAGCTAGTGCTGTATCAACAAATTATTTGATGACAATAATTTGGCTGATGAGAATACAAGGAAAAAGCCCCAATCTAATTAGAAAACACGGTCTGTTAGGTGGGGAAATGTGGCTAATATTTTATCTTTTATTGTAAAGCTGCAATTTGCAACTTTCGGTAGGTAGTGATTTTTATGTCCCCCCTCCCCCTCCCCGCACACAAAATCATTTAAAAAAAAGCCAAAAAGAGACTACAGGATTTGAAACACAGTGGCCCTGAAGTGATGGGAAAATGGCCAAGGTGTCACAGCTAATTTCTGACCCTGCTTTATGAGTTCTGCTGTTCCTTATTCCCCTTGTCAGTCTGTGAATCCCTGAGGCTGTACAAACTGGCCTAACATCACTCAACTCCAGTTTTATATCCTCTTTTAATAATGTTGAGTCTATTCTGTCCAACTTTGATTCAGACAACCTGCTTGTCTTGAAAAAGTGATATATTTAATCAGTGGCTCTGTCTCCAGCATAGCTCCCACTGCGTGAGACTAGAGCCAAAGAGTAGTGCAGTGGCCTGTCACTTCTGTTTGAATAGGTAATGTGGAGCCGTTCAGCCGAAGAGACAGGAGCTGGAACTGCTTGTTAGGACACATGATCAAAAGCCACTCTCTGCTTTCTGCCAATCAAGCCTCATGTCGCCTTGTGGGGCAGACATTAAATAGATTTTTCTGCCGTACACTGTGGGCACTTTGCCAGTTTGACATGTGAACTGTTACAAAAGATACCAGAGTTTCCACTGCTTGCTGACTGCTTTTAAATATTACCAAGCCCTTGCTGTCCAAAGTAGCATATTTTAAATAATGGATTATGATAAATTTCCACTACTATTAGGCAGTCTCCTTCCTGCTCCCAACAGTTCAAAGATATTTTTAAAAACAAAACTGTAAGTTGGTTTCTGAAAACAAGCAAGCAAACAAAAAACTGTTGAACAACCCTATGGCACAAAGATTCGAACAACATGATTATTGTCTGAGAGCTATGGTGAGTTGTTGCTTTCACTGGTGCGATTTTGAATATTGTTTTTATTTTTGGTCTTTTGACATTATCTAATTAGATTTTCCTAGTTGAGATCATAGCACTATTTTATTATTCTGTTTATGTGGAGGGATATTACAATTGGCTTGTTTTGTAAATTAAGTTGAATTTATTTATTGTGTTTATTGGCTGCCGGTGCAAATAGACATGTCTTAAAATGGCTCTGTAGTTGTTTTTAGTTATACTTTCCCTTGTTTTTTTCCTCTTTGTCTATTACCCTTCATAACCACCTCAGCTCTTGTGCCCATGGCAACAACACTCAGTGGTGGAGGCTAACAAAGATGACATTTAAGCTTTGCCTAAGTAATGAATATTCTTTTGTGACTTCCAGGGCCACTGAATTTATGTCATTTTTTAGAAGTTCCCAGCACCTAGATAACTGCTTCTATTAATGTACTTGCGGTCGTGATACCCAGATATTTGCTCCCTCGTGCTTGCTCTTCCTGACATAATATCTTTTTTCTTTTTTTTTTTGGACTGAAACTTTTTTACCAAAACATACCATGGCAATCTAGTGGAACTCATTTAAACAGTGAGCTACACATAAACAGCTGCTCCTTCAATAAGCCATTCTTTATAATACCCTTATTACCTTCTAGTGTCTCAAATTCTGATTAGTCAACAGTGCTGATTACTGCATGGCATTCCACTGCCCATCTTCCTTCTGCTCAGCTGCTCATGTCTTAGCTGTTACGTGATTACAACACAACTTGTGCATTGTTTCTCCAAGTTGTTCTTCATATTGTATATCTTAAAAAAAGCCCCAACCAAACCCTCTTGAGGAGATGGAAAAATTTATTTTGAGTCACTATGAATTCCCTGAAACTCTGTGAATTGTTTTTGTACAACTGTGATCTTCACAGTCTGCGTGCTCTGAAACTTTCTAGTAGGATGAGCAAGTTCTTTAGATTTACAAGGGTAGTCTATAAGTAAATTCCACTTAAAAGAACGCTAGAATACTGATGGTTAGTTATTGTGAGATTTGTAATATGGCAGAGCAGGAGAGACCAAAGGCTGTGTTTAAAAAAAGAAAAACCAAATCAGAAACAAGACCCAAAACCCACACAGAGCTTTGGCCTAGCTTTGCTTTCACAAAAATCGGTGGGTTCAAGAATCAGTAAGAACTGAGCTATGTCATGAGAAAGCAGTGTGGAGAACATACCCCCAGTAATACACACTGAGTTTCAGGAAGATGTGTGGTGGTAGAAGGAATGCACAGAATGAGAATGGGAAGAGAAGGAATTGTATCACCGGTGCTCTGGATCTCTGATTTCTGGTCAAAGCAGCAAACGCAGAGGTTTGTTAAGGACGTTGAAACTTTGTCGGCTGGTTTATAGGTAAATAGCGCGGTAGTGAGAACACCCTTGCTGGGGCTCCATAACCCCCCGCAGCTTCCTTTGGTGCAGCCCCTTAGAATCAAGTCCTGGTGAGTATGAAATGCTGACACGCTCAAAACGCAACCCCATTAAAGGCCTTAAATCTGTCATTGTGCTCTGGAGCCTGTTCTGAAAATAGCAAAGCTCTTTTTGTAAATTAAAATCGGTGTGAATGGGAACAGATGTTGACATGCTTTACTTTATCTGCAGGGATCCCCGTTAGGGGGGAGAGGGTCAGTGAGGTTAGATGGTAGGAATTACTGCAAATGGGCAAAGGACAGGAGAGTCTAATATAGACATTGTCTTTGGTTTTACGCAGAGCTGTAATAATATCCAGTGGTTACTTCTGGTTGCTGGTAAGTCTGGATATAAGGAAAAGTGATTGTGTAATAATACCTTTAATTCCTTGGAGAATGCTGTCCCCTCTTACATCTGTTTACACAGAAAAAGGGGAGGGACGCTCGCCCTGTTTTTCAGAGTTGCCGTACTCGGTCAGCTCTGGATTCCAAGAGATTCTGAGTGTCCTCAATTCCCGTTTACTTCCGTGTTACTTGAGCTCGCTCAGGACCTCCTGGAAGGTGCTTAGCATATCCTAGGTTCAACCAACAAAAATTTTGTATTCAGTTGGACATTGGGTAGCCTTTTTGGTATTTCAGCATTACTTTTTCGGATTTTGGGTGAACTCTTATGTTGCATTAGAGTCACTGTCAACTTTTAATAGTTTTTCAAATAAAAAAGTAGTTCTATTCAAAAATGTGCAATTTATTAAATGGCTTTGCTAGTCAATCTAAATAAATTCTTGTTGAAGATTTTTCCTGATTTAAGACAAATATAGCAAAGGATGAATTTATTTATAAGAACTGTAATAGTTTCCCTCACTTCCTTTTATATTTTAGATTACCTTATAATTTTCTAAATCTACATGAACAATAATGATCAATTTTGTCAGTATTATTCACACCTTTTATTAATTTAGCATAGATGAATAAATGTGAATGTTGTGAAGAGTTGATTGGGAATAGATTTTAAATCTGACAGTTAGATTACAGGGTACCTAAGAAAAAATGGCTCTTTCACTAGGTACCTAGTAATTTAATTCTTGTTTGAAATTATTATAATTTATTACAGTGTGTGGGTCCTAATGAATGTCTACTATTAAATGAAAAGGAGAAATTGAAATTATGAAATTCTTTTAACTTGTATCTTAAAAATCCTCTTAAACAATTCAGTAGATATTAATAAGCAATGTGCTTTTCTTTCCCTTTTATGTGAGTGCAAACAAAAACATTTTTGCCAGTGCATAATGATATTAGATGAGTGCTGCTGGAGATTCTTATTAGAATCAAGACTGTCTTAAAATAGAATGGAATAATTTTATGTGATGAAAAATGTCTAAAATTTGCTATCTTGATTAGACATTTAGACCTTAACATATGAGTCCTTCTTCAAGGAAAGCTCAAAATCATTCTCTAGAAGTTTTACCTTTGTTAGAAATGCAGATGTGTGTGCTGAGAAATTAAAACTTCTCAGCATTTTTCCTACTGAAGGAGTCAGTCATCAGAGGATGAGAATATAATAAACATTATAATTTTACTATCATTATATAAAATTATTTTTCCACTTGCCTTATTGACTTTATTTTGAAAAATGGGTAGGAGAACTTGGTAAAAATGGGTAGGTATTTCCAAACAAAAGTGAAGAACAGGCTATAGTGACATTTTAATAAGTGATGGAACACAAATGGTATCTTTGCCAAGAGGATGAACACCCATAGAAAATTCTGAGATACAAACTATATCAGTTGATGCTACTGTAGCTCACATAAAATTAGTCCACTAGTGGGGTTATACCAGGACAAAATCTGTTTAGAGAATAGAAGGCCTCTAGTTTTGTCTTTAACATACCACAGTATCTAAAATTCTGTGAACATTATACAAGTATCTGATAAATAAAAGAAGGTAGAGGTTTCAGTGGAAATTTTGTTTGTAATTACACTGCTTACAAGTCAGTAACAGTTGTGGCCATTGGCGTTCACTGCTTTCAAACTGGCTCAAGTTTCTCATCTGTACTGGTTTTTTGTAGCTCTTCTACATCTCTTACTGGAGAGGATTTCCATTATTAAAATATTAACCAGGATCTTTCTACGAGTCAGAAAAATGTATTTCTAAGCTGAACAAATCACTAGGGCTGCCTGCCATTTCTTGATTATTTCCTTTGAGTGGAAAGCAATACAGTTACCCTCCTTAGTGAAATCAACTTAGTATGAGTAATAAAATATTACCTCTGGTTACCTGTTGCTGTCTTGCAGCTGACAGATGGAGCACCAGTTGGATATTCCATTTTAAGGTACCAAGGTAGTATTGCATGCTTGCATCCTTTGAGATGCATGTGTCTTTTCCTCTGGTAAGAGTGTGCGGGATATTATTCCACTGCATGTTTCCTGGTGTGGTGCCAGAAAGGAATAGAAAAAAGAACAGAAAAAAGAAAAGAGGAGAAAAGGAGGCAAGTCTGTTTTGGGGTGTGGGTGTGATTTGTCACTTCAGTAATTTTTGCATTTTCATCAAATAGATGTTTCTAAGTTCAAGTAGACATAGCTGATGCCAGTATTTTAAAAAATAGCCTGGATTTGGGACTGTATTTTTTTCTTTTTATATTCCCTATCCAAAATAAAAGGCACCCCAAATCACCATATTTGAAAATAACATTAGGCACAGAATAAAACTGGTTATGTTAACCCTTTGTGCTCTTTCTCACTGCACACAATTGTGGTGTAGAATCTGATTGTGTATGAACTTTACTATCTAGCTGATAGGATCCATTTCAAGCTACTAGTAGAAAAATGGAGACTGAACAGAATTTGTTCTTTTCAAAGTTCTAAAAATACTTGGGCCTTTCTCATGAGTTAGGAATTTTTATATGTTTACTGTTCTTCACTATAACCAATTCCAACAACTGCCCTGTTACAGTAAAAAAATAGGAGCATGCTAAAACATGAGCTGAAGTATCCTTAGGAGCTAACATTTCAAAATATAAATATGAATTAATGCTAGTGTCAATTTTTCCCCCATTTTCTAAATTTCTTAGGCATATTATAGCTATGCATGCTGTTTATTCAAATTTATATTCAGTAAAATATGTAAATACTATGAAACAAAATTATTTATTTTATCAAACTTGTGATTTTGGCATTATTTGAACCTTGAATGTGGAAATCTGAATGAGATGAGATTAAAAGGTTTAAATAGCTTTAAAATTATATTTACATTAGTGCAATCTGTCCATTTTAATACTAATCTGCTTTTTTAGTTGAGATTGTATTATAAAAAAACACCCAGAGGGGGTTAAAATAGTCTGAAATCTTTGCACTATGAAGCTTGTTTGTTCGTTTCTTAATCAGTCAGAGTTCTCAAGGAAAAGTTCAGTTCAGATATTAGCTATACTTCTTAGAAATGACCTTGTGGGGTAGAGAAGCATGGCACAGTGGCACTTTCCAGCTGTACACATGGTATCCGTCGGGGTACAATCATGCTCAGTCCCAGCACCGCAGGCTTGGACATATGTTGAGTTTTATTTCTTTCTTCTGACATTAATCCTATTCACCAGCTGTTCTGCCAGCTGCCATTCTTCAGCTTGGAGATTACATTTTGGGGGATACCAACAATCGCCTAGTTGACCAGTGTTCTCCCCACTTACTTGAAAAATGATTGGA